>NW_027013713.1:0-15389 GCF_036934945.1 Oncorhynchus masou masou | reverse complement strand
TGGTTGGAGTTACCTAGCCATTAATAACCTCTAATCAGTTATACTAACCACTATGTGTCTCTGGTTGGAGTTACCTAGCCATTAATAACCCTAATCAGTTATATTAACCACTATGTGTCTCTCTGGTTGGAGTTACCTAGCCATTAATAACCTCTAATCAGTTATACTAACCACTATGTGTCTCTCTGGTTGGAGTTACCTAGCCATTAATAACCTCTAATCAGTTATACTAACCACTATGTGTCTCTGGTTGGAGTTACCTAGCCATTAATAACCTCTAATCAGTTATACTAACCACTATGTGTCTCTCTGGTTGGAGTTACCTAGCCATTAATAAACCTCTAATCAGTTATACTAACCACTATGTGTCTCTGGTTGGAGTTACCTAGCCATTAATAACCTCTAATCAGTTATACTAACCACTATGTGTCTCTCTGGTTGGAGTTACCTAGCCATTAATAACCTCTAATCAGTTATACTAACCACTATGTGTCTCTCTGGTTGGAGTTACCTAGCCATTAATAACCTCTAATCAGTTATACTAACCACTATGTGTCTCTCTGGTTGGAGTTACCTAGCCATTAATAACCTCTAATCAGTTATACTAACCACTATGTGTCTCTGGTTGGAGTTACCTAGCCATTAATAACCTCTAATCAGTTATACTAACCACTATGTGTCTCTGGTTGGAGTTACCTAGCCATTAATAACCTCTAATCAGTTATACTAACCACTATGTGTCTCTCTGGTTGGAGTTACCTAGCCATTAATAACCTCTAATCAGTTATACTAACCACTATGTGTCTCTCTGGTTGGAGTTACCTAGCCATTAATAACCTCTAATCAGTTATACTAACCACTATGTGTCTCTCTGGTTGGAGTTACCTAGCCATTAATAACCTCTAATCAGTTATACTAACCACTATGTGTCTCTCTGGTTGGAGTTACCTAGCCATTAATAACCTCTAATCAGTTATACTAACCACTATGTGTCTCTGGTTGGAGTTACCTAGCCATTAATAACCTCTAATCAGTTATACTAACCACTATGTGTCTCTCTGGTTGGAGTTACCTAGCCATTAATAACCTCTAATCAGTTATACTAACCACTATGTGTCTCTCTGGTTGGAGTTACCTAGCCATTAATAACCTCTAATCAGTTATACTAACCACTATGTGTCTCTCTGGTTGGAGTTACCTAGCCATTAATAACCTCTAATCAGTTATACTAACCACTATGTGTCTCTCTGGTTGGAGTTACCTAGCCATTAATAACCTCTAATCAGTTAAACTAACCACTATGTGTCTCTGGTTGGAGTTACCTAGCCATTAATAACCTCTAATCAGTTATACTAACCACTATGTGTCTCTCTGGTTGGAGTTACCTAGCCATTAATAACCTCTAATCAGTTATACTAACCACTATGTGTCTCTGGTTGGAGTTACCTAGCCATTAATAACCTCTAATCAGTTATACTAACCACTATGTGTCTCTTGGTTGGAGTTACTCTAGCCATTAATAACCTCTAATCAGTTATACTAACCACTATGTGTCTCTCTGGTTGGAGTTACCTAGCCATTAATAACCTCTAATCAGTTATACTAACCACTATGTGTCTCTCTGGTTGGAGTTACCTAGCCATTAATAACCTCTAATCAGTTATACTAACCACTATGTGTCTCTCTGGTTGGAGTTACCTAGCCATTAATAACCTCTAATCAGTTATACTAACCACTATGTGTCTCTCTGGTTGGAGTTACCTAGCCATTAATAACCTCTAATCAGTTATACTAACCACTATGTGTCTCTCTGGTTGGAGTTACCTAGCCATTAATAACCTCTAATCAGTTATACTAACCACTATGTGTCTCTCTGGTTGGAGTTACCTAGCCATTAATAACCTCTAATCAGTTATACTAACCACTATGTGTCTCTCTGGTTGGAGTTACCTAGCCATTAATAACCTCTAATCAGTTATACTAACCACTATGTGTCTCTCTGGTTGGAGTTACCTAGCCATTAATAACCTCTAATCAGTTATACTAACCACTATGTGTCTCTCTGGTTGGAGTTACCTAGCCATTAATAACCTCTAATCAGTTATACTAACCACTATGTGTCTCTCTGGTTGGAGTTACCTAGCCATTAATAACCTCTAATCAGTTATACTAACCACTATGTGTCTCTCTGGTTGGAGTTACCTAGCCATTAATAACCTCTAATCAGTTATACTAACCACTATGTGTCTCTCTGGTTGGAGTTACCTAGCCATTAATAACCTCTAATCAGTTATACTAACCACTATGTGTCTCTCTGGTTGGAGTTACCTAGCCATTAATAACCTCTAATCAGTTATACTAACCACTATGTGTCTCTCTGGTTGGAGTTACCTAGCCATTAATAACCTCTAATCAGTTATACTAACCACTATGTGTCTCTCTGGTTGGAGTTACCTAGCCATTAATAACCTCTAATCAGTTATACTAACCACTATGTGTCTCTCTGGTTGGAGTTACCTAGCCATTAATAACCTCTAATCAGTTATACTAACCACTATGTGTCTCTCTGGTTGGAGTTACCTAGCCATTAATAACCTCTAATCAGTTATACTAACCACTATGTGTCTCTCTGGTTGGAGTTACCTAGCCATTAATAACCTCTAATCAGTTATACTAACCACTATGTGTCTCTCTGGTTGGAGTTACCTAGCCATTAATAACCTCTAATCAGTTATACTAACCACTATGTGTCTCTCTGGTTGGAGTTACCTAGCCATTAATAACCTCTAATCAGTTATACTAACCACTATGTGTCTCTCTGGTTGGAGTTACCTAGCCATTAATAACCTCTAATCAGTTATACTAACCACTATGTGTCTCTGGTTGGAGTTACCTAGCCATTAATAACCTCTAATCAGTTATACTAACCACTATGTGTCTCTCTGGTTGGAGTTACCTAGCCATTAATAACCTCTAATCAGTTATACTAACCACTATGTGTCTCTCTGGTTGGAGTTACCTAGCCATTAATAACCTCTAATCAGTTATACTAACCACTATGTGTCTCTCTGGTTGGAGTTACCTAGCCATTAATAACCTCTAATCAGTTATACTAACCACTATGTGTCTCTCTGGTTGGAGTTACCTAGCCATTAATAACCTCTAATCAGTTATACTAACCACTATGTGTCTCTCTGGTTGGAGTTACCTAGCCATTAATAACCTCTAATCAGTTATACTAACCACTATGTGTCTCTCTGGTTGGAGTTACCTAGCCATTAATAACCTCTAATCAGTTATACTAACCACTATGTGTCTCTCTGGTTGGAGTTACCTAGCCATTAATAACCTCTAATCAGTTATACTAACCACTATGTGTCTCTCTGGTTGGAGTTACCTAGCCATTAATAACCTCTAATCAGTTATACTAACCACTATGTGTCTCTCTGGTTGGAGTTACCTAGCCATTAATAACCTCTAATCAGTTATACTAACCACTATGTGTCTCTCTGGTTGGAGTTACCTAGCCATTAATAACCTCTAATCAGTTATACTAACCACTATGTGTCTCTCTGGTTGGAGTTACCTAGCCATTAATAACCTCTAATCAGTTATACTAACCACTATGTGTCTCTCGGTTGGAGTTACCTAGCCATTAATAACCTCTAATCAGTTATACTAACCACTATGTGTCTCTCTGGTTGGAGTTACCTAGCCATTAATAACCTCTAATCAGTTATACTAACCACTATGTGTCTCTGGTTGGAGTTACCTAGCCATTAATAACCTCTAATCAGTTATACTAACCACTATGTCTCTCTGGTTGGAGTTACCTAGCCATTAATAACCTCTAATCAGTTATACTAACCACTATGTGTCTCTCTGGTTGGAGTTACCTAGCCATTAATAACCTCTAATCAGTTATACTAACCACTATGTGTCTCTCTGGTTGGAGTTACCTAGCCATTAATAACCTCTAATCAGTTATACTAACCACTATGTGTCTCTGGTTGGAGTTACCTAGCCATTAATAACCTCTAATCAGTTATACTAACCACTATGTGTCTCTCTGGTTGGCCCAACAGGGTTCAGTATCTCTGTTGTCGTCAGTGTGCGCTAACGACTGGATCCTGGCCCTGCACCAGACCCTGTTGATCCTGCTGGTCATAGGGAAGTGGCTGCTCCCTGTTGCAGGAGGGGTGACCAGGGATGAACTGTCTCAGCTCCTCCTCATCTTCGTAGGCACTGCCGCTGACATCCTGGAGTTCACCTCAGAGACACTGTTGGATGTCAAGTGAGTCCCTAAACCCTAACCCTTAACCCCTAACCATAATCTGACATCCTGGAGTTCACCTCAGAGACACTGTTGGATGTCAAGTGAGTCCCTAAACCCTAACCCTTAACCCCTAACCATAACCTGACATCCTAGAGTTCACCTCAGAGACACTCCCTGACCTCTAACCCCTAACCTTAACCTCAGAGATACTGTCTAATGTCAAGTCAGTACCTTAACCCCAACCCCTAACCCTTGACCTCAGAGATACTGTCTGATGTAGATATTTTACGTCAGTAGACATTATATGTAACCTGGGTGCCAGTCTGTTTCTGCACTCTTGGCATGACATAGTGAACAGAAACAAACTGGACCCAGGCTATAGTACCATGACAATTCCATTAGGAACAGAAACAGACTGGACCCAGGCTATAGTACCATGACAATTCCATTAGGAACAGAAACAGACTGGACCCAGGCTATAGTACCATGACAATTCCATTAGGAACAGAAACAGACTGGACCCAGGCTATAGTACCATGACAATTCCATTAGGAACAGAAACAGACTGGACCCAGGCTATAGTACCATGACAATTCCATTAGGAACAGAAACAGACTGGACCCAGGCTACAGTACCATGACAATTCCATTAGGAACAGAAACAGACTGGACCCAGGCTATAGTACCATGACAATTCCATAATGAACAGAAACAGACCAGGCTATAGTACCATGACAATTCCATTAGGAACAGAAACAGACTGGACCCAGGCTACAGTACCATGACAATTCCATAATGAACAGAAACAGACTGGACCCAGGCTATAGTACCATGATAATTCCATTAGGAACAGAAACAGACTGGACCCAGGCTATAGTACCATGACAATTCCATAATGAACAGAAACAGACTGGACCCAGGCTACAGTACCATGACAATTCCATTAGGAACAGAAACAGACTGGACCCAGGCTATAGTACCATGACAATTCCATAATGAACAGAAACAGACTGGACCCAGGCTATAGTACCATGACAATTCCATAATGAACAGAAACAGACTGGACCCAGGCTATAGTACCATGACAATTCCATAATGAACAGAAACAGACTGGACCCAGGCTATAGTACCATGACAATTCCATTAGGAACAGAAACAGACTGGACCCAGGCTATAGTACCATGACAATTCCATTAGGAACAGAAACAGACTGGACCCAGGCTATAGTACCATGACAATTCCATTAGGAACAGAAACAGACTGGACCCAGGCTATAGTACCATGACAATTCCATTAGGAACAGAAACAGACTGGACCCAGGCTATAGTACCATGACAATTCCATAATGAACAGAAACAGACTGGACCCAGGCTATAGTACCATGACAATTCCATTAGGAACAGAAACAGACTGGACCCAGGCTATTACCATGACAATTCCATTCTGAACAGAAACAGACTGGACCCAGGCTATAGTACCATGACAATTCCATTAGGAACAGAAACAGACTGGACCCAGGCTATAGTACCATGACAATTCCATAATAGGAACAGAAACAGACTGGACCCAGGCTATAGTACCATGACAATTCCATTAGGAACAGAAACAGACTGGACCCAGGCTATAGTACCATGACAATTCCATTAGGAACAGAAACAGACTGGACCCAGGCTATAGTACCATGACAATTCCATAAGGAACAGAAACAGACTGGACCCAGGCTACAGTACCATGACAATTCCATTAGGAACAGAAACAGACTGGACCCAGGCTATAGTACCATGACAATTCCATAATGAACAGAAACAGACTGGACCCAGGCTATAGTACCATGACAATTCCATAATGAACAGAAACAGACTGGACCCAGGCTATAGTACCATGACAATTCCATTAGGAACAGAAACAGACTGACCCAGGCTATAGTACCATGACAATTCCATTAGGAACAGAAACAGACTGGACCCAGGCTATAGTACCATGACAATTCCATAATGAACAGAAACAGACTGGACCCAGGCTATAGTACCATGACAATTCCATTAGGAACAGAAACAGACTGGACCCAGGCTATAGTACCATGACAATTCCATTAGGAACAGAAACAGACTGGACCCAGGCTATAGTACCATGACAATTCCATAATGAACAGAAACAGACTGGACCCAGGCTATAGTACCATGACAATTCCATAATGAACAGAAACAGACTGGACCCAGGCTACAGTACCATGACAATTCCATTAGGAACAGAAACAGACTGGACCCAGGCTATAGTACCATGACAATTCCATAATGAACAGAAACAGACTGGACCCAGGCTATAGTACCATGACAATTCCATTAGGAACAGAAACAGACTGGACCCAGGCTACAGTACCATGACAATTCCATAATGAACAGAAACAGACTGGACCCAGGCTATAGTACCATGACAATTCCATTAGGAACAGAAACAGACTGGACCCAGGCTATAGTACCATGACAATTCCATTAGGAACAGAAACAGACTAGACCCAGGCTACAGTACCATGACAATTCCATAATAAACAGAAACAGACTGGACCCAGGCTATAGAACCATGACAATTCCATTAGGAACAGAAACAGACTGGACCCAGGCTATAGTACCATGACAATTCCATAATGAACAGAAACAGACTGAACCCAGGCTATAGTACCATGACAATTCCATTAGGAACAGAAACAGACTGGACCCAGGCTATAGTACCATGACAATTCCATTAGGAACAGAAACAGACTGGACCCAGGCTATAGTACCATGACAATTCCATAATGAACAGAAACAGACTGGACCCAGGCTATAGTACCATGACAATTCCATTAGGAACAGAAACAGACTGGACCCAGGCTATAGTACCATGACAATTCCATTAGGAACAGAAACAGACTGGACCCAGGCTATAGTACCATGACAATTCCACCAATGAACAGAAACAGACTGGACCCAGGCTATAGTACCATGACAATTCCATTAGGAACAGAAACAGACTGGACCCAGGCTATAGTACCATGACAATTCCATTAGGAACAGAAACAGACTGGACCCAGGCTATAGTACCATGACAATTCCATTAGGAACAGAAACAGACTGGACCCAGGCTATAGTACCATGACAATTCCATTAGGAACAGAAACAGACTGGACCCAGGCTATAGTACCATGACAATTCCATTAGGAACAGAAACAGACTGGACCCAGGCTATAGAACCATGACAATTCCATTAGGAACAGAAACAGACTGGACCCAGGCCAGGACAATTCCTACTGGACCCAGGTACCATGACAATTCCATAATGAACAGAAACAGACTGGACCCAGGCTATAGTACCATGACAATTCCATTAGGAACAGAAACAGACTGACCCAGGCTATAGTACCATGACAATTCCATTAGGAACAGAAACAGACTGGACCCAGGCTACAGTACCATGACAATTCCATAAGGAACAGAAACAGACTGGACCCAGGCTACACTACCATGACAATTCCATAATGAACAGAAACAGACTGGACCCAGGCTACGAGTACCAGACAATTCCATAATGAACAAAGAAACCATGGACCCAGGCTATAGTACCATGACAATTTAGGAACAGAAACAGACTGGACCCAGGCTATAGTACCATGACAATTCCATAGTGAACAGAAACACACTGGACCCAGGCTATAGTACCATGACAATTCCATAAGGAACAGAAACAGACTGGACCCAGGCTATAGTACCATGACAATTCCATAATGAACAGAAACAGACTGGACCCAGGCTACAGTACCATGACAATTCCATAATGAACAGAAACACACTGGACCCAGGCTATAGTACCATGACAATTCCATAAGGAACAGAAACAGACTGGACCCAGGCTATAGTACCATGACAATTCCATAATGAACAGAAACAGACTGGACCCAGGCTTCATAGTACCATGACAATTCCATTAGGAACAGAAACAGACTGGAGCTATAGTACCATGACAATTCCATTAGGAACAGAAACAGACTGACCCAGGCTATAGTACCATGACACCCATAATGAACAGAAACAGACTGGACCCAGGCTATAGTACCATGACAATTCCATAATGAACAGAAACAGACTGGACCCAGGCTATAGTACCATGACAATTCCATAATGAACAGAAACAGACTGGACCCAGGCTATAGTACCATGACAATTCCATTAGGAACAGAAACAGACTGGACCCAGGCTACAGTACCATGACAATTCCATAATGAACAGAAACAGACTGGACCCAGGCTATAGTACCATGACAATTCCATTAGGAACAGAAACAGACTGAACCCAGGCTATAGTACCATGACAATTCCATAATGAACAGAAACAGACTGGACCCAGGCTACAGTACCATGACAATTCCATAATGAACAGAAAACAGACTGGACCCTATAGGCTAGAACAGATGGACCCAGGCCAGTACCATGACAATTCCATTGACAATTCCATGGCCATGATGGAACAGAAACAGACTGGACCCAGGCTATAGTACCATACGGAACAGAAATTCCATTACCATGACAATTCCATAATGAACAGAAACAGACTGGACCCTATAGGACAATTCCTAGGAACAGAAACAGACTGGACCCAGGCCAGTACCATGACAATTCCATAATCCATAATGAACAGACAATTCCATTAACAGACTGGACCCAGGCTATAGTACCATGACAATTCCATAATGAACAGAAACAGACTGGACCCAGGCTACAGTACCATGACAATTCCATTAGGTACAGAAACAGACTGGACAGGCTATAGTACCATGACAATTCCATTAGGAACAGAAACAGACTGGACCCAGGCTATAGTACCATGACAATTCCATTAGGAACAGAAACAGACTGGACCCAGGCTATAGTACCAGACAATTCCATAATGAACAGAAACAGACTGGACCCAATTCCAAATTCCATAATGAACAGAAACAGACTGGACCCAGGCTATAGTACCATGACAATTCCATTAGGAACAGAAACAGACTGGACCCAGGCTATAGTACCATGACAATTCCATTAGGAACAGAAACAGACTGAACCCAGGCTATAGTACCATGACAATTCCGCAATGAACAGAAACAGACTGGACTGAGGGCTCACATAGTACCATGACAATTCCATAATGAACAGGAAACAGACTGGACCCAGGCTATAGTACCATGACAATTCCATAATGAACAGAAACAGACTGGACCCAGGCTACAGTACCATAAACAATTCCATAATGAACAGAAACAGACTGGACCCAGGCTATAGTACCATGACAATTCCATAATGAACAGAAACAGACTGGACCCAGGCTACAGTACCATGACAATTCCATAATGAACAGAAACAGACTGGACCCAGGCTACAGTACCATGACAATTCCATTAGGAACAGAAACAGACTGGACCCAGGCTATAGTACCATGACAATTCCATTAGGTACAGAAACAGACTGGACCCAGGCTACAGTACCATGACAATTCCATAATGAACAGAAACAGACTGGACCCAGGCTACAGTACCAGTGCAGAGAAACATACATGTGAATGTTTCTGCAGCTTCACACCCTTAACAATGTTAAACCATGTCTCCCACAGGGACAGCAGTCCCAGCATGGTGTACGTCATCCTCGGAGTCTGGACGTGGAGTATGTTCCAGTTTCCTCTCCACCTGTCAGGTACTGTGTTTCTCTCCTGGCTCTTCTTATGGTTACGGGTATTGCTCTGTTATACAGGGAATTGCGGTAACCATAATGATATTGCTCTGTTATACAGGGAATTACGGTAACCATAATGTTATTGCTGTGTTATACAGGGAATTATGGTAACCATAATGTTATTGCTCTGTTATACAGGGAATTATGGTAACCATAATGTTATTGCTCTGTTATACAGGGAATTATGGTAACCATAATGTTATTGCTCTGTTATACAGGGAATTATGGTCACCATAATGTTATTGCTGTGTTTTACAGGGAATTATGGTAACCATAATGTTATTGCTCTGTTCTACAGGGAATTACGGTAACCATAATGTTATTGCTCTGTTATACAGGGAATTACGGTAACCATAATGTTATTGCTCTGTTATACAGGGAATTATGGTAACCATAATGTTATTGCTCTGTTATACAGGGAATTATGGTAACCATAATGTTATTGCTGTGTTATACAGGGAATTATGGTAACCATAATGTTATTGCTCTGTTATACAGGGAATTACGGTAACCATAATGTTATTGCTCTGTTCTATAGGGTATTATCAAAATCAAATCATATCAAATTTATTTATATAGTACATCAGCGGCCAAAGGAAGAATTTGCTTTGGGGGTGACCAGTGAGATATACCTGCTGGAGCGTGTGCTATGGGTGGGTGCTGCTATGGTGACCAGTGAGCTGAGATAAGGTGGGGCTTTAGCTAGCAGAGACTTGTAGATGACCTGGAGCCAGTGGGTTTGGCGACGAGTATGTAGTGAGGGCCAGCCAACGAGTATACAGTTCGCAGTGGTGGGTAGTATATGGGGCTTTGGTGACAAAACGGATGGCACTGTGATAGACTGCATCCAATTTGTTAGTGAAGTATTAGGCTATTTTGTAAATGAGTCGAAAGCCTTGGCCAGGTCGGTGAATACAGCTGCACAGTAATGTCTCTTATCGATGGCGGTTCTGATATCTTTTAGTACCTTGAGCGTGGCTGAGGTGCACCCATGACCAGCTCTGAAACCAGATTGCATAGCGGAGAAGGTGATGAGATTCGAAATGGTCAGTAATCTGTTTGTTAACTTGGCTTTCAAAGACCTTAGAAAGGCAGGGTAGAATAGATATAGGTCTGTAGCAGTTTGTGTCTAGAGTGTCTCCCCCTTTGAAGATGAGGATGACCACGAAGTTTTCCAATCTTTGGGAATCTCAGATGATACGAAAGAGAGGTTGAACAGGCTGGTAATACGGGTTGCAACAATTTGACCAATTAATTTTAGAAAGAGGGGGTCCAGATTGTCTAGCCCGGCTGATTTGTAGGGGTCCAGATTTTGCAGCTCTTTCAGAACATCAGCTATCTGGATTTGAGTGAAGGAGAAATAGGGTGTGTGGAGGGTGTGGGGCAGTTGACCAGGGTGGGGTAGGCAGGTGGAAAGCATGGCCAGCCGTAGAGAAATGCTTATTCAAATTCTCAATTATTGTGGATTTGCTCCCGGTGGTAACAGTGTTTCCTAGCCTCAGTGCAGTGGGCAGCTGGGAGGAGGTGCTCTTATTCTCCAGAACTTTTTTTGAGTTTGTGCTACAGAATACACATTTCTGCTTGCTCTATTATACAGGGAATTATGGTAATGACAATATTTTCCACCAGAAATTCTTGGGACCCCCACTGCAAATATATTTATATGTATTTTATTCAGTCAGTATGTATGTATGTATGTACAGTATGTGGCGATATTTAGACACAGATTCTGGATTTCAATGTCACTAACTTATCCCACATGACCAGCTGACCAATGTCTCTTCTCTCCCCAGTGTCTACCTCCAGACCTGATGATTATTCAGAGGGGGACCAGGGTGTGTCTCTGCTGGCCAGACTAAGGACAGATATCTGGAGCATGGTGGAGCCACTCTTCGTCAGGACGGTCCCTTCCTGGTGGTCCGCCTCACCCTCATCCTCTAACTTCCACGTCATACCAGATGCTCATCTTCTTCGCCATCAAGAACTTCCTGGTGGTCATTCTGAACTTCTACCGTCTGTTTGCCATCTACTCGACTACAAAGGCTTCAGGTTGATCTGGGAGTTTATTGTGTGACTTCCTCCGAAGTCGGTCCCTCTCCTTGTTCGAGGCGACGTTCGGCGGTCGGCGTGCGGTCTTCTAACCATCGCCGATCCACCTTTCATTTTCCATTTGTTTTTTGTCTTGTCTTTCCACACACCTGCTTCCAATTCCATTCATTACATGTTGTTTATTTAACCCTCTGTTCCCCCCCATGTCCTTGTCCGGAATTATGTTTGTAAGTGCTTGTGCACGTTATGCTGGTGTGCGACGGGTTTTTGTACCATTTATTGATTGTTCTGTTTTCCGGTGGTTTTTATGATTAAACTGCGCCGTTGAACTGAAACACTGGGTTGTGGTAGGGCTTTGCAGAGGTGTCTGTCGAACTGATGAATATCTCTGGGTTAGGGTGGTAGAGGGCTGACAGCAGAGGTGTCTGTCTGAACTGATGAATATCTCTGGGTTAGGGTGGTAGAGGGCTGACAGCAGAGGTGTCTGTCTGAACTGATGAATATCTCTGGGTTAGGGTGGTAGAGGGCTGACAGCAGAGGTGTCTGTCTGAACTGATAAATATCTCTGGGTTAGGGTGGTAGAGGGCTGACAGCAGGGTGTCTCTGTCTGAACTGATGAATATCTCTGGGTTAGGGTGGTAGAGGGCTGACAGCAGAGGTGTCTGTCCTGAACTGATGAATATCTCTGGGTTAGGTGGTAGAGGGCTGACAGCAGAGGTGTCTGTCTGAACTGATAAATATCTCTGGGTTAGGAGTGGTAGAGGAGCTGACAGCAGAGGTGTCTGTCTGAACTGATGAATATCTCTGTAGGTTAGGGTGGTAGAGGGCTGACAGCAGAGGTGTCTGTCTGAACTGATGAATATCTCTGGAGTTAGGGTGGTAGAGGGCTGACAGCAGAGGTGTCTGTCTGACATGATGAATATCTCTGGGTTAGGGTGGTGGGGGGCTGACAGCAGAGGTGTCTGTCTGAACTGATGAATATCTCTGGGTTAGGGTGGTAGAGGGCTGACAGCAGAGGTGTCTGTCTGAACTGATGAATATCTCTGGGTTAGGGTGATAGGACGGCAGCAGAGGTGTCTGTCTGAACTGATGAATATCTCTGGGTTAGGGTGGTAGGGGGCTGACAGCAGGGTGTCTGTCCTGAACTGATGAATATCTCTGGGTTAGGGTGGTGGGGAGCGGCAGCAGGGTGTCTGTCTGAGCAGTAAATATCTCTGGGTTAGGGTGATAGAGGGCTGACAGCAGAGGTGTCTGTAACAGACTGATGAATATCTGGGTTAGGGTGGTAGAGGGCTGACAGGAGGTGTGCAATACTGAACTGATGAATATCTCTGAGTTAGGGTGGTAGAGGGCTGACAGCAGAGGTGTCTGTCTGAACTGATGAATATCTCTGGGTTAGGAGTGGTAGAGGGCTGACAGCAGAGGTGTCTGTCTGAACTGATGAATATCTCTGGGTTAGGGTGATAGAGGGCTGACAGCAGAGGTGTCTGTGAATATCTCTGGAGTTAGGGTGGTAGAGGGGCTGACAGCAGAGGTGTCTGTCTGAACTGATGAATATCTCTGGGTTAGGGTGGTGAGGGCTGACAGCAGAGGTGTCTGTCTGAACTGATGAATATCTCTGGGTTAGGGTGGTAGAGGGCTGACAGCAGAGGTGTCTGTCTGAACTGATGAATATCTCTGGTGATTTAGGGTGGTAGAGGGGCTGACAGCAGCAGAGGTGTCTGTCTGAACTGATGAATATCTCTGGGTTAGGGTGGCTGACAGAAGGTGGCTGACATGAATATCTCAGAGGTGTCTGTCTGAACTGATGAATATCTCTGGGTTAGGGTGGTAGAGGGCTGACAGCAGAGGTGTCTGTCTGAACTGATGAATATCTCTGGGTTAGGGTGGTAGAGGGCTGACAGCAGAGGTGTCTGTCTGAACTGATAAATATCTCTGGGTTTGAATATCTGATGAATATCTGGGTTAGGGTGGTAGAGGGCTGACAGCAGAGGTGTCTGTCTGAACTGATGAATATCTGGGTTAGGGTGGTAGAGGGCTGACAGCAGAGGTGTCTGTCTGAACTGATGAATATCTCTGGGTTAGGGTGGTAGAGGGGCTGACAGCAGAGGTGTCTGTCTGAACTGATAAATATCTCTGGGTTAGGGTGGTAGAGGGCTGACAGCAGAGGTGTCTGTCTGAACTGATGAATATCTCTGGGTTAGGGTGATAGAGGGCTGACAGAAGAGGTGTCTGGACTGATAAATATCTCTGGGTTAGGGTGGTAGAGGGCTGACAGCAAGTGTCTGTCTGAACTGATGAATATCTCTGGGTTAGGGTGGTAGAGGGCTGACAGCAGAGGTGTCTGTCTGAACTGATGAATATCTCTGGGTTAGGGTGGTAGAGGGCTGACAGCAGAGGTGTCTGTCTGAACTGATGAATATCTCTGAGGCTGACAGCAGAGGTGTCTGTTAGGGATATCTCTGATGTAGAGGCTGACAGCAGAGGTGTCTGTCTGAACTTGATGAATATCTCTGGGTTGGGTGGTGTCTGTCTGAACTGATGATAAATATCTCTGGGTTAGGGTGGTAGAGGGCTGACAGCAGAGGTGTCTGTCTGAACTGATGAATATCTCTGGGTTAGGGTGGTAGAGGGCTGACAGCAGAGGTGTCTGTCTGAACTGATGAATATCTCTGGGTTAGGGTGGTAGAGGGCTGACAGCAGAGGTGTCTGTCTGAACTGATGAATATCTCTGGGTTGGGTGGTAGAGGGCTGACAGCAGGGTGTCTGTCTGAACTGATGAATATCTGGGTTAGGGTGGTAGAGGGCTGAGCAGAGGTGTCTGTCTGAACTGATGAATATCTCTGGGTTAGGGTGGTAGAGGGCTGACAGCAGAGGTGTCTGTCTGGACTGATAAATATCTCTGGGTTGGGTGGTAGAGGGTGACAGCAGAAGTGTCTGTCTGAACTGATGAATATCTCTAGGTTAGGGTGGTAGAGGGCTGTCTGAACTGATGAATATCTCTGGGTTAGGGTGGTAGGGCTGACAGCAAGTGTCTGTCTGAACTGATGAATATCTCTGGGTTAGGGTGGTAGAGGGTTGACAGCAGAGGTGTCTGTCTGAACTGATGAATATCTCTGGGTTAGGGTGGTAGAGGGCTGACAGCAGAGGTGTCTGTCTGAACTGATGAATATCTCTGGGTTAGGGTGGTAGGGCTGACAGAGGGCTGGGTTAGGGTGGTAGGGCTGACGGCAGAGGTGTCTGTCTGAACTGATGAATATCTCTGGGTTAGGGTGGTAGGGCTGACAGCAAGGTCTGTTACTGATAAAATCCTGTTAGGGTG
>NW_027013712.1:0-15392 GCF_036934945.1 Oncorhynchus masou masou | reverse complement strand
TAATGGAGGCCGTGTCCTCCCTCCTGAGAGACTAATGGAGGCTGTGTCCTCTCCCCCTCCTGAGAGACAAATGGAGGCTGTGTCCTCCCTCCTGAGACAAATGGTGGCTGTGTCCTCTCCCCTCCTGAGAGACTAATGGAGGCTGTGTCCTCTCCCCTCCTGAGAGACTAATGGAGGCTGTGTCTCTCCCCTCCTGAGAGACTAATGGAGGCTGTGTCCTCTCCTCCTGAGAGACTAATGGAGGCTGTGTCCTCTCCCTCCTGAGAGACTAATGGAGGCTGTGTCCTCTCCCCTCCTGAGAGACTAATGGAGGCTGTGTCCTCTCCCCTCCTGAGAGACTAATGGAGGCTGTGTCCTCTCCCTCCTGAGAGACTAATGGAGGCTGTGTCCTCTCCCCTCCTGAGAGACTAATGGAGGCTGTGTCCTCTCCCCTCCTGAGAGACTAATGGAGGCTGTGTCCTCTCCCCTCCTGAGAGACTAATGGAGGCTGTGTCCTCTCCCCCTCCTGAGAGGCTAATGGAGGCTGTGTCCTCTCCCCCTCCTGAGAGACTAATGGAGGCTGTGTCCTCTCCCCTCCTGAGAGACTAATGGAGGCTGTGTCCTCTCCCCTCTGAGAGACTAATGGAGGCTGTGTCCTCTCCCCTCCTGAGAGACTAATGGAGGCTGTGTCCTCTCCCCTCCTGAGAGACTAATGGAGGCTGTGTCCTCTCCCCTCCTGAGAGACTAATGGAGGCTGTGTCCTCTCCCCTCCTGAGAGACTAATGGAGGCTGTGTCCTCTCCTCCTGAGAGACTAATGGAGGCTGTGTCCTCTCCCCTCCTGAGAGACTAATGGAGGCTGTGTCCTCTCCCCTCCTGAGAGACTAATGGAGGCTGTGTCTCTCCCCTCCTGAGAGACTAATGGAGGCTGTGTCCTCTCCCTCCTGAGAGACTAATGGAGGCTGTGTCCTCTCCCACTCCTGAGAGACTAATGGAGGCTGTGTCCTCTCCCTCCTGAGAGACTAATGGAGGCTGTGTCCTCTCCCCTCCTGAGAGACTAATGGAGGCTGTGTCCTCTCCCTTCCTGAGAGACTAATGGAGGCTGTGTCCTCTCCCCTCCTGATAGACTAATGGAGGCTGTGTCTCCCCTCCTGAAGACTAATGGAGGCTGTGTCCTCCCTCCTGAGAGACTAATGGAGGCTGTGTCCTCTCCCCTCTCCTGAGAGACTAATGGAGGCTGTGTCCTCCCCCCTCCTGATAGACTAATGGAGGCTGTGTCCTCTCCCCTCCTGAGAGACTAATGGAGGCTGTGTCCTCTCCTCCTGAGAGGCTAATGGAGGCTGTGTCCTCTCCTCCTGAGAGACTAATGGAGGCTGTGTCCTCTCCTCCTGAGACTAATGGAGGCTGTGTCCTCCCCTCCTGAGAGACTAATGGAGGCTGTGTCCTCTCCCCCTCCTGAGAGACTAATGGAGGCTGTGTCCTCTCCCTTCCTGAGAGACTAATGGAGGCTGTGTCCTCCCCCCTCCTGATAGACTAATGGAGGCTGTGTCCTCTCCCCTCCTGAGAGACTAATGGAGGCTGTGTCCTCTCCCCTCCTGAGAGACTAATGGAGGCTGTGTCCTCTCCCTTCCTGAGAGACTAATGGAGAGACTATATAGTCCTGTATAGAGGGCTCTGAATGAGACCCTGTTCCCTGTATAGAGGGCTCTGAATGAGACCCTGTTCCCTGTATAGAGGGCTCTGAATGAGACCCTGTTCCACTGATAATCAGAGGGCTCTGAATGAGACCCTGTTCCCTGTATAGAGGGCTCTGAATGAGACCCTGTTCCCTGTATAGAGAGCTCTGAATGAGACCCTGTTCCTGTATAGGGGGCTCTGAATGAGACCCTGTTCCTGTACTGAGTGGGCTCTGAAATGAGACCCTGTTCCCTGTATAGGGGGCTCTGAATGAGACCCTGTTCCCTGTATAGAGGGCTCTGAATGAGACCCTGTTCCCTGTATAGAGGGCTCTGAATGAGACCCTGTTCCCTGTATAGAGGGCTCTGAATGAGACCCTGTTCCCTGTATAGAGGGCTCTGAATGAGACCCTGTTCCCTGTATAGAGGGCTCTGAATGAGACCCTGTTCCCTGTATAGAGGGCTCTGAATGAGACCCTGTTCCCTGTATAGAGAGCTCTGAATGAGACCCTGTTCCCTGTATAGAGGGCTCTGAATGAGACCCTGTTCCCTGTATAGAGGGCTCTGAATGAGACCCCTGTTCCTCTGTATAGAGGGCTCTGAATGAGACCCTGTTCCCTGTATAGAGGGCTCTGAATGAGACCCTGTTCCCTGTATAGAGGGCTCTGAATGAGACCCTGTTCCCTGTATAGAGGGCTCTGAATGAGACCCTGTTCCCTGTATAGAGGGCTCTGAATGAGACCCTGTTCCCTGTATAGAGTGGCCTCTGAATGAGACCCTGTTCCCTGTATAGAGGGCTCTGAATGAGACCCTGTTCCCTGTATAGAGGGCTCTGAATGAGACCCTGTTCCCTGTATAGAGGGCTCTGAATGAGACCCTGTTCCCTGTATAGAGGGCTCTGAATGAGACCCTGTTCCCTGTATAGAGGGCTCTGAATGAGACCCTGTTCCCTGTATAGAGGGCTCTGAATGAGACCCTGTTCCCTGTATAGTGGGCTCTGAATGAGACCCTGTTCCCTGTATAGAGGGCTCTGAATGAGACCCTGTTCCCTGTATAGAGGGCTCTGAATGAGACCCTGTTCCCTGTATAGAGGGCTCTGAATGAGACCCTGTTCCCTGTATAGAGGGCTCTGAATGAGACCCTGTTCCCTGTATAGTGGGCTCTGAATGAGACCCTGTTCCCTGTATAGAGGGCTCTGAATGAGACCCTGTTCCCTGTATAGTAGGGCTCTGAATGAGACCCTGTTCCCTGTATAGAGGGCTCTGAATGAGACCCTGTTCCCTGTATAGAGGGCTCTGAATGAGACCCTGTTCCCTGTATAGAGGGCTCTGAATGAGACCCTGTTCCCTGTATAGAGGGCTCTGAATGAGACCCTGTTCCCTGTATAGAGGGCTCTGAATGAGACCCTGTTCCTGTATAGAGGGCTCTGAATGAGACCCTGTTCCCTGTATAGAGGGCTCTGAATGAGACCCTGTTCCCTGTATAGAGGGCTCTGAATGAGACCCTGTTCCCTGTATAGAGGGCTCTGAATGAGACCCTGTTCCCTGTATAGAGGGCTCTGAATGAGACCCTGTTCCCTGTATATAGATGGGCTCTGAATGAGACCCTGTTCCCTGTATAGAGGGCTCTGAATGAGACCCTGTTCCCTGTATAGAGGGCTCTGAATGAGACCCTGTTCCCTGTATAGAGGGCTCTGAATGAGACCCTGTTCCCTGTATAGAGGGCTCTGAATGAGACCCTGTTCCCTGTATAGAGGGCTCTGAATGAGACCCTGTTCCCTGTATAGAGGGCTCTGAATGAGACCCTGTTCCCTGTATAGAGGGCTCTGAATGAGACCCTGTTCCCTGTATAGAGGGCTCTGAATGAGACCCTGTTCCCTGTATAGAGGGCTCTGAATGAGACCCTGTTCCCTGTATAGAGGGCTCTGAATGAGACCCTGTTCCCTGTATAGAGGGCTCTGAATGAGACCCTGTTCCCTGTATAGAGGGCCTCTGAATGAGACCCTGTTCCCTGTATAGAGGGCTCTGAATGAGACCCTGTTCCCTGTATAGAGGGCTCTGAATGAGACCCTGTTCCCTGTATAGAGGGCTCTGAATGAGACCCTGTTCCCTGTATAGAGGGCTCTGAATGAGACCCTGTTCCCTGTATAGAGGGCTCTGAATGAGACCCTGTTCCCTGTATAGAGGGCTCTGAATGAGACCCTGTTCCCTGTATAGAGGGCTCTGAATGAGACCCTGTTCCCTGTATAGAGGGCTCTGAATGAGACCCTGTTCCCTGTATAGAGGGCTCTGAATGAGACCCTGTTCCCTGTATAGAGGGCTCTGAATGAGACCCTGTTCCCTGTATAGAGGGCTCTGAATGAGACCCTGTTCCCTGTATAGAGGGCTCTGAATGAGACCCTGTTCCCTGTATAGAGGGCTCTGAATGAGACCCTGTTCCCTGTATAGAGGGCTCTGAATGAGACCCTGTTCCCTGTATAGAGGGCTCTGAATGAGACCCTGTTCCCTGTATAGAGGGCTCTGAATGAGACCCTGTTCCCTGTATAGAGGGCTCTGAATGAGACCCTGTTCCCTGTATAGAGGGCTCTGAATGAGACCCTGTTCCCTGTATAGTGGGCTCTGAATGAGACCCTGTTCCCTGTATAGAGGGCTCTGAATGAGACCCTGTTCCCTGTATAGAGGGCTCTGAATGAGACCCTGTTCCCTGTATAGAGAGCTCTGAATGAGACCCTGTTCCCTGTATAGAGGGCTCTGAATGAGACCCTGTTCCCTGTATAGAGAGCTCTGAATGAGACCCTGTTCCCTGTATAGAGAGCTCTGAATGAGACCCTGTTCCCTGTATAGTGGGCTCTGAATGAGACCCTGTTCCCTGTATAGAGGGCTCTGAATGAGACCCTGTTCCCTGTATAGAGGGCTCTGAATGAGACCCTGTTCCCTGTATAGAGGGCTCTGAATGAGACCCTGTTCCCTGTATAGAGGGCTCTGAATGAGACCCTGTTCCCTGTATAGAGGGCTCTGAATGAGACCCTGTTCCCTGTATAGAGGGCTCTGAATGAGACCCTGTTCCCTGTATAGAGGGCTCTGAATGAGACCCTGTTCCCTGTATAGAGGAGCTCTGAATGAGACCCTGTTCCCTGTATAGAGAGCTCTGAATGAGACCCTGTTCCCTGTATAGAGGGCTCTGAATGAGACCCTGTTCCCTGTATAGAGGGCTCTGAATGAGACCCTGTTCCCTGTATAGAGGGCTCTGAATGAGACCCTGTTCCCTGTATAGAGGGCTCTGAATGAGACCCTGTTCCCTGTATAGAGGGCTCTGAATGAGACCCTGTTCCCTGTATAGAGGGCTCTGAATGAGACCCTGTTCCCTGTATAGAGGGCTCTGAATGAGACCCTGTTCCCTGTATAGAGGGCTCTGAATGAGACCCTGTTCCCTGTATAGAGGGCTCTGAATGAGACCCTGTTCCCTGTATAGAGGGCTCTGAATGAGACCCTGTTCCCTGTATAGAGGGCTCTGAATGAGACCCTGTTCCCTGTATAGAGGGCTCTGAATGAGACCCTGTTCCCTGTATAGAGGGCTCTGAATGAGACCCTGTTCCCTGTATAGAGGGCTCTGAATGAGACCCTGTTCCCTGTATAGAGGGCTCTGAATGAGACCCTGTTCCCTGTATAGAGGGCTCTGAATGAGACCCTGTTCCCTGTATAGAGGGCTCTGAATGAGACCCTGTTCCCTGTATAGAGGGCTCTGAATGAGACCCTGTTCCCTGTATAGAGGGCTCTGAATGAGACCCTGTTCCCTGTATAGAGAGCTCTGAATGAGACCCTGTTCCCTGTATAGAGGGCTCTGAATGAGACCCTGTTCCCTGTATAGAGGGCTCTGAATGAGACCCTGTTCCCTGTATAGTGAATGGCCTGCTCTGAATGAGACCCTGTTCCCTGTATAGAGGGCTCTGAATGAGACCCTGTTCCCTGTATGGTGGGCTCTGAATGAGACCCTGTTCCCTGTATAGAGGGCTCTGAATGAGACCCTGTTCCCTGTATAGAGGGCTCTGAATGAGACCCTGTTCCCTGTATAGAGGGCTCTGAATGAGACCCTGTTCCCTGTATAGAGAGCTCTGAATGAGACCCTGTTCCCTGTATAGAGGGCTCTGAATGAGACCCTGTTCCCTGTATAGAGGGCTCTGAATGAGACCCTGTTCCCTGTATAGAGGGCTCTGAATGAGACCCTGTTCCCTGTATAGAGGGCTCTGAATGAGACCCTGTTCCCTGTATAGAGGGCTCTGAGTGAGATCCTGAATAGAGATCTCATGGTCAAAGATAGTGCATAACGTAGTCAACAAGGTGGTATTTGTGACGCCGCCAAAGTCAAGCCCAGAAAGTTGCCTCATTATCCAGTTACGCCCCAGGCGAGACAGACTGAGGCAAGCAGATACAAACAGGCCTGGCTGGTACTGGGGGAACAGAGGGAGAGAGGGGGATGGGCAGCAAGCTGGCGTGCCTGAACAAGAGCTGGCGTGCCTGGGCATCTCCCAGGGGGAGGAGAGGAGCTGCCTGGAGGGTGAGAGCCAGACAGGAGAGGGAGCCACTGGGAACAGTGGATAAGGAGATCCTCGTTAAGAGAGGAGACGAGGAGTTTGAATGTTAAAAAGGTCTTAGCGACGGTTTTGACCACAAAGGGTTGTGTTCCTACTCATATCCCCCCCCACCCCCACCCCCATGTTGTTCTCCTACCTTATACCCTGAACCTCTCTACCTGTGGGGATTGAATAGATATGATATACAGTATGTGTGCCAGGTGGAGGCTCTCTCTCCCATTTAGTGCATCCGTCCGTTCGCCCGTGTGTGTCTTTTTTTAACTTTTTTTTTTGTTGTTGATTTTTTTTTGGGGGGGGGTATAAATTCAATAAATATGACACTTCCCTAAACAAAAGCAGTTCATTATTCACATAGGCCATCATACAGTGTTAACATCCTAGAATATGGGAAGGGGAAGATTTGACATCAAAGGTCAAGTGTAGACAGACATACTCACACATGCAGTTGTGATATCTCCTTAATTGAAACTCCAAATAGCTTTTGGAGAAGTCGCTAACGCAACATGATGTCAATTAGCCAATCAGAAGCTTCTAAAGCCATGACATCTTCTTCTGGAATTATCCAAGCTGTTTAAAGGCACAGTCAACTTAGTGTATGTAAACATCTGACCCCCTGGAAGTGTGATACAGTGAATTATAAGTGAAATAGTCTGTCTGTGAAACAATTGTTTGGAAAAAATAACTTGTGTCATGCACAAAGTAGATGTCCTAACCGACTTACCAAAACTATAGTTTGTTAACAAAAAAATTGTGGAGTGGTTGAAAAATGAGTTTTAATCACTACAACCTAAGTGTATGTAAACTTCCGATTTCCAACTGTATTCGGGGTTTTAGCATTACTCCAAGGTATTTAACTCCAGGAATTACTCACAATTCAACAGCTCAGACATGAGAGGTATGTAGCAGGGTCTTCCGTCAATCACGGACTACAAAAGAAAACCAGCCCGTCGCGGAGCCCGATGTCTTGCTCCCAGACAAACTAAACAACTTCTTCGCTCGCTTTGAGGACAATACGGTGCCACCGACAGGGCCCGCTACCAAAACCTGCAGACTCTCCTTCACTGGAGCCAACGTGAGTAAAACATTTAAACGTGTTAACCTCGCAAGGCTGCCGGCCCAGAGCGGCATCAATAGAGCGGGTCCTCAGAGCGAAGACCAGCTGGCTGGTGTGTTTGCTGGACATATTCAATCAATCCCTATCCCAGTCTGATATGCCCACATGCTTCAAGAGGGCCATCATTGTTCCTGTTCCCAAGAAAGCTAAGTTAACTGAGCTAAACAACGATCGCCCTGTAGCACTCACTTCCATCATGAAGTGCTTTGAGAGACTAGTCAAGGATCATATCACCTCCACCCTACCTGAAACCCTAGACCCACTACAATTTGCTTACCGCCCCTATAGGTTCACAGACAACGCAATCACACTGCACACTGACCTAACCCATCTCGACAAGATGAAAACCTATGTAAGAATGCTGTTCATCGACTACAGCTCAGCATTTAACACCATAGTACCCTCCAAACTTGTCATTAAGCTTGAGACCCTGGGTCTCGACCCTGCCCTGTACACCTGGGTCCTGGACTTTCTGACCAGACGCCCCCAGGTGGTGAGGGTAGGAAACAACACCTCCACCCGCTGATCCTCAACACTGGGTCCCCACAAGGGTGCGTGCTCAGCCCCCTAATGTACTCCCTGTTCACCCATGACTGCGTGGCCATGCACGCCTCCAACTCAATCATCAAGTTTGCAGACGACACTACAGTGGTAGGCTTGATTACCAACAACGAAGAGATGGCCGACAGGGAGGAGGTGAGGGCCCTCTGAGTGTGGTGTCAGGAAAATAACCTCCCACTCAACTTCAACAAAACAAAGGAGATGATCGTGGACTTCAGGAAACAGCAGAGGAAGCACCCCCTACCCACATTGATGGGACAGTAGGGGAGAAGGTGGAAAGTTTTAAATTCCTCGCGTACACATCATGGACAAACTGAAATGGTCCACCCACACAGACAGCCTGGATGAAGAAAATGTGGCTTGTCACCGAAAACACTCCCTAACTTTTGCAGATGCACAATTGAGAGCATCCTGTCGGGCTGTATCACCACCTGGTACGGCAACTGTACCACCCTCAGCCGCGATGTCACAGGAAGGCCATAAAGATCATCAAGGACAACAACCACCCGAGCCACTGCCTGTTCACCCCACTATCATCCAGAAGGCGAGGTCAGTACAGGTGCATCAAAGCGGGGACCGAGAGACTGAAAAAAAGCTTCTATCTCAAGGCCATCAGACTGTTGTTGTGAAATTGTTAGATTACTTGTTAGATATTACTGCATGGTCGGAACTAGAAGCACAAGCATTTCGCTACACTCGCATCAACATCTGCTAACCAGGTGTATGTGACCAATAAAATGTGATTTGATTTTGATTTGGAGACCATATATTTGTGGTTTTAGCCATTACTCAAAGCTATTCAATTCTTGGAGACCATCTAGTTGGGGGTTTAGCAATACTCCAAGGTAGTTACCTCCTGGAGACCATCTAGTTGGGGGTTTAGCAATACTCCAAGGTAGTTACCTCCTGGAGACCATCTAGTTGGGGGTTTAGCAATACTCCAAGGTAGTTACCTCCTGGAGACCATCTAGTTGGGGGTTTAGCAATACTCCAAGGTAGTTACCTCCTGGAGACCATCTAGTTGGGGGTTTAGCAATACTCAAGGTAGTTACCTCCTGGAGACCATCTAGTTGGGGGTTTAGCAATACTCCAAGGTAGTTACCTCCTGGAGACCATCTAGTTGGGGGTTTAGCAATACTCCAAGGTAGTTACCTCCTGGAGACCATCTAGTTGGGGGTTTAGCAATACTCCAAGGTAGTTACCTCCTGGAGACCATCTAGTTGGGGGTTTAGCAATACTCCAAGGTAGTTACCTCCTGGAGACCATCTAGTTGGGGTTTAGCAATACTCCAAGGTAGTTACCTCCTGGAGACCATCTAGTTGGGGGTTTAGCAATACTCAAGGTAGTTACCTCCTGGAGACCATCTAGTTGGGGGTTTAGCAATACTCCAAGGTAGTTACCTCCTGGAGACCATCTAGTTGGGGGTTTAGCAATACTCCAAGGTAGTTACCTCCTGGAGACCATCTAGTTGGGGGTTTAGCAATACTCCAAGGTAGTTACCTCCTGGAGACCATCTAGTTGGGGGTTTAGCAATACTCCAAGGTAGTTACCTCCTGGAGACCATCTAGTTGGGGGTTTAGCAATACTCCAAGGTAGTTACCTCCTGGAGACAATTTGAATGGGAGGGATTTTCCCCAGTGGATCTTATTGCCTCAAGCTTTCTAAAATGTTAATCATTTTGCTACACTCGCATTAACATCTGCCAACCATATGTATGTGACCAATACAATTTGATTGATTTGAAATGTGAGTATATTTCTAGTCCATGCTTAAGTAATGTCTGGGGGATTCGCTACTGATTAGCAATATGTCCTCTGAATAGAGGTTTAAGTTTGACGGTCTCTTCACATATCTTAATTCCCTGGTGTTATTCTACCATCTCTAAGTAAGCAGGCTAAAGGGTTGTAAAAACCAGAAAGAAGAACAAATGGTGAGAGAACGCACCGTTGGCGTGTTCCTCTGTGGATGGTGAAGGCATCTGAGATTTGACGTTCTAAAACATGGTCATTCTTTACTGTCAAATGCCTTCTTCTTCTCCTTCTTCTTCTTCTTCTCCTTCTTCTTCTTCTTCTTCTTCTTCTTCTTCTTCTTCTTCTTCTTCTTCCACGGAAACCACCGCTGATTGGAGAATGGTAATCTCTGGCATTAATTGTTTTTTTATAAATAAAGACTATGCATGTGTTTCGTCATGTTGTCTGCGACTTGTCTATATTTTTAAAACTTTTTAAAAAAGCCAATTTTTTTTTGTGGATTAATTTAACATCTTATCTCGTCTTACAGTATCTTCTAAAATATTTAATAATTATTATTATTATTAAAGTTAAAACTTTAATTGGTCTGTAACTGCTACAATCTTTATTTGGTTTGGACAATATGGGTTACTATCGAGGAGTGAAATGGTTTCGCCTCGTGTTATACCTTGAGTTTATCTGGAAGTACCTCAATAAGAGTTTTATAGAAGAGAGAAGCTGTCATTACATTATTACTCGTAAGTGATTCAATTGCTTTGGCAACTTCCTCAATGCTTACATATCTCCCTCTAATGTGTCTCTGTCATCAGTTTATTGAAGTACATTTTCACTGGGAAAAAGTATTCAGCTTTGTATAGGTCTGCATAGTTGTCCCTAGATCTACAATTGATTACATATGGATCTTTGAGTATATTCTTATCAATGGATTAAATGGCAGGGATGAGACGTGAGGGTGGATTAAATGGCAGGGATGAGAGGTGAGGGTGGATTAAATGGCAGGGATGAGAGGTGAGGGTAGATTAAATTGCAGGGATGAGACGTGAGGGTAGATTGAATGGCAGGGATGAGACGTGAGGGTGGATTAAATGGCAGGGATGAGACGTGAGGGTGGATTAAATGGCAGGGATGAGACGTGAGGGTAGATTAAATGGCAGGGATGAGACGTGAGGGTGGATTAAATGGCAGGGATGAGACGTGAGGGTGGATTAAATGGCAGGGATGAGACGTGAGGGTAGATTAAATGGCAGGGATGAGACGTGAGGGTGGATTAAATGGCAGGGATGAGACGTGAGGGTAGATTAAATGGCAGGGATGAGATGTGAGGGTGGATTAAATGGCAGGGATGAGAAGTGAGGGTGGTTGTAATAGCAGGGATGAAAGGTGAGGGTGGATGTAATAGCAGGGATGAGACGTGAGGGTGGATGTAATAGCAGGGATGAGAGGTGAGGGTGGTTGTAATAGCAGAGATGAGACGTGAGGGGTAGATTAAATGGCAGGGATTGAGAGCGTGAGGGTGGATTGTAATGGCGGGGATGAGACGTGAGGGTGGATTAAATGGCAGGGATGAGAGGGTGAGGGTGGATGTAATAGCACGGATGAGAGGTGAGGGTGGATGTAATAGCAGGGATGAGAGGTGAGGGTGGATGTAATAGCAGGGATGAGGAGGTGAGGGTGGATGTAATAGCAGGGATGAGAGGTGAGGGTGGTTGTAATAGCAGGGATGAGAGGTGAGGGTGGATGTAATAGCGGGGATGAGACGTGAGGGTGGATTAAATGGCAGGGATGAGAGGTGAGGGTGGTTGTAATAGCAGAGATGAGATGTGAGGGTAGATTAAATGGCAAGGATGAGAGGTGAGGGTATATTAAATGGCAGGGATGAGACGTGAGGGTGGATTAAATGGCAGGGATGAGACGTGAGGGTGGATTAAATGGCAGGGATGAGACGTGAGGGTGGATTAAATGGCAGGGATGAGACGTGAGGGTAGATTAAATGGCAGGGATGAGACGTGAGGGTGGATTAAATGGCAGGGATGAGATGTGAGGGTAGATTAAATGGCAGGGATGAGAGGTGAGGGTGGATGTAATAGCAGGGATGAGAGGTGAGGGTGGATGTAATAGCACGGATGAGAGGTGAGGGTGGATGTAATAGCAGGGATGAGAGGTGAGGGTGGATGTAATAGCAGGGATGAGAGGTGAGGGTGGTTGTAATAGCTGGGATGAGAGGTGAGGGTGGTTGTAATAGCAGGGATGAGAGGTGAGGGTGGATGTAATAGCACGGATGAGAGGTGAGGGTGGATGTAATAGCAGGGATGAGGGGTGAGGGTGGATGTAGTAGCAGGGATGAGACGTGAGGGTGGATGTAATAGCAGGGATGAGAGGTGAGGGTGGATGTAATAGCAGGGATGAGAGGTGAGGGTGGTTGTAATAGCAGGGATGAGAGGTGAGGGTGGTTGTAATAGCAGGGATGAGAGGTGAGGGTGGTTGTAATAGCAGGGATGAGAGGTGAGGGTGGATGTAATATGCACGGATGAGAGGTGAGGGTGGATGTAATAGCAGGGATGAGGGGTGAGGGTGGATGTGTAGTAGCAGGGATGAGAGGTGAGGGTGGATGGTAATAGCAGGGATGAGAGATGAGGGTGGTTGTAATAGCAGGGATGAGAGGTGAGGGTGGATGTAATAGCACGGATGAGAGGTGAGGGTGGATGTAATAGCAGGGATGAGAGGTGAGGGTGGTTGTAATAGCAGGGATGAGAGGTGAGGGTGGTTGTAATAGCAGGGATGAGAGGTGAGGGTGGATGTAATAGCAGGGATGAGAGGTGAGGGTGGTTGTAATAGCAGGGATGAGACGTGAGGGTGGATGTAATAGCAGGGATGAGAGATGAGAGGGTGGTTGTAATAGCAGGGATGAGAGATGAGGGTGGTTGTAATAGCAGGGATGAGACGTGAGGGTGGATGTAATAGCTAGGGATGAGAGATGAGGGTGGATGTAATAGCAGGGATGAGAGATGAGGGTGGTTGTAATAGCAGGGATGAGAGATGAGGGTGGTTGTAATAGCAGGGATGAGACATGAGGGTGGATGTAATAGCAGGGATGAGAGATGAGGGTGGATGTAATAGCAGGGATGAGAGATGAGGGTGGATGTAATAGCAGGGATGAGAGGTGAGGGTGGTTGTAATAGCAGGGATGAGAGATGAGGGTGGTTGTAATAGCAGGGATGAGAGGTGAGGGTGGTTGTAATAGCAGGGATGAGAGATGAGGGTGGATGTAATAGCAGGGATGAGAGAGATGAGGGTGGATGTAATAGCAGGGATGAGAGATGAGGGTGGTTGTAATAGCAGGGATGAGAGATGAGGGTGGTTGTAATAGCAGGGATGAGAGGTGAGGGTGGATGTAATAGCAGGGATGAGGAGGTGAGGGTGGTTGTAATAGCAGGGATGAGAGGTGAGGGTGGTTTGTAATAGCAGGGATGAGAGGTGAGGGTGGTTGGTATGCTTAGGGATGAGAGATGAGGGTGGTTGTAATAGCAGGGATCAGAGATGAGGGTGGTTGTAATAGCAGGGATGAGAGATGAGGGTGGTTGTAATAGCAGGGATGAGAGAGATGAGGGTGGTTGTAATAGCAGGGATGAGAGATGAGGGTGGTTGTAATAGCAGGGATGAGAGATGAGGGTGGTTGTAATAGCAGGGATGAGAGGTGGAGGGTGGTTGTAATAGCAGGGATGAGAGAGGGTGATAGCAGGGATGAGAGGTGAGGGTGGATTGTAATAGCAGGGATGAGAGGTGAGGGTGGATTGTAATAGCAGGGATGAGAGGTGAGGGTGGTTGTAATAGCAGGGATGAGAGGTGAGGGTGGTTGTAATAGCAGGGATGAGAGGTGAGGGTGGTTGTAATAGCAGGGATGAGAGGTGAGGGTGGTTGTAATAGCAGGGATGAGAGGTGAGGGTGGTTGTAATAGCAGGGATGAGAGATGAGGGTGGTTGTAATAGCAGGGATGAGAGGTGAGGGTGGTTGTAATAGCAGGGATGAGAGGTGAGGGTGGTTGTAATAGCAGGGATGAGAGGTGAGGGTGGTTGTAATAGCAGGGATGAGAGGTGAGGGTGGTTGTAATAGCAGGGATGAGAGAGTGAGGGTGGTTGTAATAGCAGGGATGAGAGATGAGGGTGGTTGTAATAGCAGGGATGAGAGGTGAGGGTGGTTGTAATAGCAGGGATGAGAGATGAGGGTGGTTGTAATAGCAGGGATGACGAGAGATGAGGGTGGATGTAATAGCAGGGATGAGAGATGAGGGTGGATGTAATAGCAGGGATGAGAGGTGAGGGTGGTTGTAATAGCAGGGATGAGAGATGAGGGGTGGTTGTAATAGCAGGGATGAGAGGTGAGGGTGGTTGTAATAGCAGGGATGAGAGATGAGGGTGGTTGTAATAGCAGGGATGAGAGGTGAGGTGGATGTAATAGCAGGGATGAGAGATGAGGGTGGTTGTAATAGCAGGGATGAGAGAGTGAGGGTGGTTGTAATAGCAGGGATGAGAGATGAGGGTGGATGTAATAGCAGGGATGAGAGATGAGGGTGGTTGTAATAGCAGGGATGAGAGATGAGGGTGGATGTAATAGCAGGGATGAGAGATGAGGGTGGTTGTAATAGCAGGGATGAGAGGTGAGGGTGGTTGTAATAGCAGGGATGAGAGGTGAGGGTGGTTGTAATAGCAGGGATGAGAGATGAGGGTGGATGTAATAGCAGGGATGAGAGATGAGGGTGGTTGTAATAGCAGGGATGAGAGATGAGGGTGGTTGTAATAGCAGGGATGAGAGATTGAGGGTGGATGTGGGGTTAGCAGGGATGAGAGATGAGGGTGGTTGCTCATAGCAGGGATAGAGAGATGAGGGTGGTTGTAATAGCAGGGATGAGAGAGTGAGGGTGGTTGTAATAGCAGGGATGAGAGATGAGGGTGGTTGTAATAGCAGGGATGAGAGGTGAGGGTGGTTGTAATAGCAGGGACGGAGGTGAGGGTGGTTGTAATAGCAGGGATGAGAGGTGAGGGTGGTTGTAATAGCAGGGATGAGAGATGAGGGTGGATGTAATAGCAGGGATGAGAGATGAGGGTGGTTGTAATAGCAGGGATGAGGATGAGGGTGGTTGTAATAGCAGGGATCAGAGATGAGGGTGGATGTAATAGCAGGGATGAGAGATGAGGGTGGATGTAATAGCAGGGATGAGAGATGAGGGTGGTTGTAATAGCAGGGATGAGATGAGGGTGGTTGTAATAGCAGGGATGCAGAGGTGAGGGTGGTTGTAATAGCAGGGATGAGAGGTGAGGGTGGATGTAATAGCAGGGATGAGAGGTGAGGGTGGTTGTAATAGCAGGGATGAGAGATGAGGGTGGTTGTAATAGCAGGGATGAGAGGTGAGGGTGGTTGTAATAGCAGGGATGAGAGGTGAGGTGGTTGTAATAGCAGGGATGAGAGGTGAGGGTGGTTGTAATAGCAGGGATGAGAGATGAGGGTGGTTGTAATAGCAGGGATGAGAGGTGAGGGTGGTTGTAATAGCAGGGATGAGAGATGAGGGTGGTTGTAATAGCAGGGATGAGAGATGAGGGTGGTTGTAATAGCAGGGATGAGAGATGAGGGTGGATGTAATAGCAGGGATGAGAGGTGAGGGTGGTTGTAACAAGCAGGGGATGAGGAGGTGAGGGTGGTTGTAATAGCAGGGATGAGAGGTGAGGTG
>NW_027013711.1:0-15392 GCF_036934945.1 Oncorhynchus masou masou | reverse complement strand
AATATGGTATATTATGTTTGTAACTGTCTTCTACCTTGTGTGTATTCACTGATGATGTAAATATGGTATATTATGTTTGTAACTGTCGTCTACCTTGTGTGTATTCACTGATGATGTAAATATGGTATATTATGTTTGTACCTGTCTTCTACCTTGTGTGTATTCACTGATGATGTAAATATGGTATATTATGTTTGTACCTGTCTTCTACCTTGTGTGTATTCACTGATGATGTAAATATGGTATATTATGTTTGTACCTGTCTTCTACCTTGTGTGTATTCACTGATGATGTAAATATGGTATATTATGTTTGTACCTGTCTTCTACCTTGTGTGTATTCACTGATGATGTAAATATGGTATATTATGTTTGTACAGTTGAAGTCGGACGTTTACATACACCTTAGCCAAATACATTTAAACTCAGTTTTTCACAAGGTCAGTTAGGATCACCACTTTATTTTAAGAATGTGAAATGTCAGAATAATAGTAGAGATAATTATTTATTACAGTTTTAATTTCTTTCATCACATTCCCTGTGGGTCAGAAGTTTACATACACTCAATTAGTATTTGGTAGCATTGCCTTTAAATTGTTTAACTTGGTTCAAACGTTTTGGGTAGCCTTCCACAAGCTTCCCACAATAAGTTGGGTGAATTTTGGTCCCTTCCTCCTGACAGAGCAGGTGTAACTGAATCAGGTTTGTAGGCCTCCTTGCTCGCACACACTTTTTCAGTTCTGTCCACACATTTTCTATGGGGTTGAAGTCAGGGCTTTGTGATGGCCACTCCAATACCTTGACTTTGTTGTCCTTAAGACATTTTGCCACATCTTTGAAGGTATGCTTGGGGTCATTGTCCATTTGGAAGACCCATTTGCGACCAAGCTTTAACTTCCTGACTGATGTCTTGAGATGTTGCTTCAATATATCCACCTAATTTTCCTACCTCATGATTCCATCTATTTTGTGAAGTGCACCAGTCCCTCCTGCAGCAAAGCACCCCCACAACATGATGCTGCCACCTCCACAACATGATGCTGCCACCCCCGTGCTTCATGGTTGGGATGGTGTTCTTCGGCTTGCAAGCCTCCCCCTTTTTCCTCCAAACATAATGATGGTCACTAGGGCCAAACAGTTCTATTTTTGTTTTATCAGACCAGAGGACATTTCTCCAAAAGTACGATCTTTGTCCCCATTTGCAGTTGCGAACCATAGACTTATTTATGGCGGTTTTGGAGCAGTGGCTTCTTCCTTGCTGAGCGGCCCTTCAGGTTACGTCGATAGAGGACTCGTTTTACTGTGGTTATAGATACTGTTGTACCTGTTTCCTCCAGCATCTTCACAAGGTCCTTTGCTGTTGTTCTGGGATTCATTTGCACGTTTCAGACCAAAGCACGTTCATCTCTAGGAGACAGAACGCGTCTCCTTCCTGAGCGGTATGACGGCTTCGTGGTTCCATGGTGTTTATACTTGTGTACTATTGTTTGTACAGATGAACGTGGTACCTTCAGGCATTTGAAACTTGCTCCCAAGGATGAATCAGACTTGTGGAGGTCTTGGCTGATTTCTTTTGATTTTCCCATGATGCCAAGCAAAGAGACACTGAGTTTGAAGGTAGGCCTTGAAATACATCCACAGGTACACCTCCAATTGACTCAAATGATGTCAATTAGCCTATCAGAAGCTTCTAAAGCCATGACATAATTTTCTGGAATTTTCCAAGCTGTTTAAAGGCACAGTCAACTTAGTGTATGTAACCTTCTGACCCACTGAATTGTGATACAGAATTATAAGTGAAATAATCTGTCTGCAAAAAATTGTTGGAAAATGACTTGTGCCACACAAAGTTGATGTCCTAACCGACTTGCCAAAACTGTAGTTTGTTTTGCGCATTTGTGGAGTGGTTTAAAAACAAGTTTGAATGACTCCAACCTAAGTGTTGTAAAATTCCGACTTCAACCATACCTGTCTTCTACCTGTTGTGTATTCACTGATTATGTCAATATGATATATTATGTATTACCTGTCTTCTACCTGTTGTCTATTCACTGATTATGTCAATATGATATATTATGTGTGTACCTGTCTTCTACCTGTTGTCTATTCACTGATTATGTCAATATGATATATTATGTGTGTACCTGTCTTCTACCTGTTGTCTATTCACTGATTATGTCAATATGATATATTATGTGTACCTGTCTTCTACCTGTTGTGTATTCACTGATTATGTCAATATGATATATTATGTGTGTACCTGTCTTCTACCTGTTGTCTATTCACTGATTATGTCAATATGATATATTATGTGTACCTGTCTTCTACCTGTTGTCTATTCACTGATTATGTCAATATGATATATAATGTGTACCTGTCTTCTACCTGTTGTGTATTCACTGATTATGATGATGTCAGAAGGTGCATCGAGCAAAAATTTTGTTTTTCTTTCAAATATAACGCGGGCTCATTTGAATTACAGTCCACACAATAACATCCTGTATGGTTTCTACCAGCCTGGTCCTAGACCTGTTTGTGCTGTGTAGCTTAGCACTCCTATAGTATGGTAAGGAATAACACAGATCTGGGATCAGGGCTCGTCTCCTACCTTATTATAATATATAATATGATAATAATGTACAATAATAACATATTATATATGACCTTATTGAAGCCACAGAGCTTCCAGAAGAGCACCAGCAGCTCCTGGTGGAACTGGATCTTCTTGGTGGAGTTGGGCAGGTAGGTCTGCATCAGTGGGTTTACCAACAGGCGAGCCAGTCCCTTCAACACAAAGTCATAGTCCTGGGAGGGGGTGACATAAGCAGGCTTTGAGGTTCACATCTTCATTTGAGAGCTTTAGACCAACGTCTGTTCACATAGCAAAGCTGCACTTGTAATGTACCATTAGAGGAGAAAGCGTGTAAACATGATAGAAGAGAGAACTACAAAGAGAGAACTACAAAGAAGAGGAACTACAAAGTAATAGTCCTACTGAGGGGGTCACATGACCTTTAGACTAGGTCAGACTTTCAGACTAGGGTCAGACCTATAGACTAGGGTCAGATCTTTAGACTAGGGTCAGACCTATAGACTAGGTCAGACCTATAGACTAGGGTCAGACCTATAGACTAGGGTCAGACCTATAGACTAGGTCAGATCTTTAGACTAGGGTCAGACCTATAGACTAGGTCAGACCTTTAGACTAGGGTCAGACCTTAGACAAGGGTAGACTAGGGTCAGACCTATAGACTAGGTCAGATCTTTTAGACTAGGGTCAGACCTTTAGACTAGGGTCAGACCTATAGACTAGGGTCAGATCTTTAGACTAGGGTCAGACCTTAGACTAGGGTCAGACCTATAGACTAGGGTCAGACCTATAGACTAGGGTCAGACCTATAGACTAGGGTCAGACCTATAGACTAGGTCAGATCTTTTTTAGACTAGGTCAGACCTATAGACTAGGTCAGACCTATAGACTAGGTCAGACCTATAGACTAGGTCAGACCTATAGACTAGGGTCAGACCTATAGACTAGGGTCAGACCTTTAGACTAGGGTCAGACCTATAGACTAGGGTCAGACAAGGGTCAGACCTATAGACTAGGGTCAGACTAGGGTCAGACCTATAGACTAGGGTCAGACCTATAGACTAGGGTCAGATCTTTAGACTAGGGTCAGACCTATAGACTAGGGTCAGACCTATAGACTAGGGTCAGATCTTTAGACTAGGTCAGACCTATAGACTAGGGATCAGACCTATAGACTAGGGTCAGATCTTAGACTAGGGTCAGACCTTTAGACTAGGTCAGACCTATAGACTAGGTCAGATCTTTAGACTAGGTCAGACCTATAGACTAGGTCAGATCCAAGGGTCAGACGATAGACTAGGGTCAGATCTTTAGACAAGGGTCAGACCTATAGACTAGGGTCAGATCTTTAGACAAGGGTCAGACCTTTAGACTAGGGTCTTTTGACATGGCTGCACTTGTAATGTAGCCTGGTTAAATGAGACTGAACATTCCTCACAACTAAAACAGTGGGACATTCAGTCTACATGTAATGCACCATTTAAAGGAAGATGTCTAGGACCAATAGGCTCCTTAACAGCTCCTACCTCCAAGCTATAAAACTGCTGAACAACTCATCAAATGGCCTCCCGGACTACAGTCATTTTATTGTAGCCATTTTATTGTGTTAAATGTTTTACTTTAATTTATTTAGTAAATATTTTCCTAAATCTATTTCTTGAACTGCATTGTTGGTTAAGGGCTTGTAAGTAGGCATTTCACTGTAAGATCTACACGTGTTGTATTCAGTGCATGTGACAAATACAATTTGATTTGATTTGCTTTGAAATGTGAAAAATATGACAAGAAGAAAATGACTGTACCTCTTCCCTGTGAATTCTTGAAAGGTAGTTTACAAACAGGTTGTCAGGGCCCCCAGACTGCAGAGAGAGACGGAGAGAAAAGGGATGTAACAGCAACAACTGAGGGCCATGACAGGCCCCTGGTCTCTGAAGGTGAATGTTAACACAATGTATCATGACAGGCCCCTGGTCTCTACAGGTGATTGTTAACACAATGTATCATGACAGGCCCCTGGTCTCTACAGGTGAATGTTAACACAATGTATCATGACAGGCCCCTGGTCTCTACAGGTGAATGTTAACACAATGTATCATGACAGGCCCCTGGTCTTTGATGGTGAATGTTAACACAATGTATGTTGAATTAAATGTGAGAGACACACACACACACACAGCATCACTCTCCCCCTGTACAGAAGGGTCCAGGCCTTACATCCTGGTCCTCCATGCTGGAGGGAGAGGGGGGTCGGTGGGCCAGCCCTCCTCCATCGTGCTCCAGGGTGACGATGAGGATCTGCACGGCCTGCTCCACCAGCTGCTCCCGGTAGTCGGAGAAGAGCAGGTGATTGTAAGGGGATGCCATAGCCCACCGGGTCATAGGCACACACCACGTTTACCAGGGAGGTGAAGAGAGGCAGGGCATGCCTGAGGTAGGTGGAGGGAAATAATCACTTGTGTCAGTTATTGTTAGGGGGAAATTGTGTGTGTGTGTGTGTGTGTGTGTGTGTGTGTGTGTGTGTGTGTGTGTGTGTGTGTGTGTGTGTGTGTGTGTGTGTGTGTGTGTGTGTGTGTGTGTGTGTGCACCTCACCTGTTTTCTGTGGAGCAGAAGAAGCTGACCCAGGGGTTGAGGATGGTGTTGTCTGAGGAGGGAGGGAGGTACATGGCCTCAGAGAAACAGGTTAGCAGCAACCTCAGCAGCTCCGTCCTGAGTGGTGAAAATCATACATAGAGAGGTTCACTGTGGGGGAGGGGGAGAGAGAGGGAGAGATGGTGGGGGTAGAGAGAGAGAGAGAGGGAGAGAGAGAGAGATAGTGGGGATATAGGGAGAGGGAGAGAGTAAGAGATAGTGGGGATAGAGAGAGAGAGAGAGAGAGAGAGTGGGTTTAGAGAGACCAGAGAGAGAGAGAGAGAGAATATAGAAAGAGGATCATCAGAACTGTGATCATCACTGTGACTCACCTGTTGAGGTCGTGGATGTAGTTGAGTGGGGGGACTGGGCGAACCCCACCCTGCCTCCCAGATATACTCACAGCTGTCTATGGTCTGCATGTCCTCCACAGAGTCCTGTAGGATGGTGACATCATCATGGGACCATCAATCCCAATAACTACTGGGAGAGAGCTACTACTGCTCCGTACACCACCACATCACTGTTCAGTCATCTAAAGCAATGAATACATCATATGAAACGAGTCAGTGCACAATTTCACAGAGAGACCTAAGGTGGTATGGTGCAATGTGGTTCAGTTGGTAGAGCACGGCGCTGTGTGGTTCAGTTGGTAGAGCATGGTGCCGAGTGGTTCAGTTGGTAGAGCACGGCGCCGTGTGGTTCAGTTGGTAGAGCACGGCGCCGTGTGGTTCAGTTGGTAGAGCACGGCGCCGTGTGGTTCAGTTGGTAGAGCACGGCGCCTGTGGTTCAGCTGGTAGAGCACGGCCACACAGTGTGGTTCAGTTGGTAGAGCACGGCGCCGTGTGGTTCAGTGTGGGTTCAGTTGGTAGAGCACGGCGCCGTGTGGTTCAGTTGGTAGAGCACGGCGCCGTGTGGTTCAGTTGGTAGAGCACGGCGCCGTGTGGTTCAGTTGGTAGAGCACGGCGCCGTGTGGTTCAGTTGGTAGAGCACGGCGCCGTGTGGTTCAGTTGGTAGAGCACGGCGCCGTGTGGTTCAGTTGGTAGAGCACGGCGCCGTGTGGTTCAGTTGGTAGAGCACGGCGCCGGTGGTTCAGTTGGTAGAGCACGGCGCCGTGTGGTTCAGTTGGTAGAGCACGGCGCCGTGTGGTTCAGTTGGTGAGCACGGCGCCGCCAGTGGTTCAGTTGGTAGAGCACGGCGCCGTGTGGTTCAGTTGGTAGAGCACGGCGCCAGTTGGTGTGGCTCAGTTGGTAGAGCACGGCGCCAGTTGGTAGAGCACGGCGTGTGTGGTTCAGTTGGTAGAGCACGGCGCCGTGTGGTTCAGTTGGTAGAGCACGGCGCCGTGTGGCTCAGTTGGTGAGCACGGCGCCGTGTGGTTCAGTTGGTAGAGCACGGCGCTGTGTGGCTTAGTTGGTAGAGCACGGCGCCGTGTGGTTCAGTTGGTAGAGCACGGCGCTGTGTGGTTCAGTTGGTAGAGCACGGCGCCGGTGGTTCAGTTGGTAGAGCACGGCGCCAGTTGGTAGAGCACGGCGCTGGTTCAGTTGGTAGAGCACGGCGCCGTGTGGTTCAGTTGGCAGAGCACGGCGCTGTGTGGTCAGTGGTAGAGCACGGCGCGTGTGGTTCAGTTGGTAGAGCACGGCGCCGTGTGGTTCAGTTGGTAGAGCACGGCGCCGTGTGGTTCAGTTGGTAGAGCACGGCGCCGTGTGGTTCAGTTGGTAGAGCACGGCGCCGTGTGGTTCAGTTGGTAGAGCACGGCGCCGTGTGGCTCAGTTGGTAGAGCACGGCGCCGTGTGGTTCAGTTGGTAGAGCACGGCGCTGTGTGGTTTAGTTGGTAGAGCACGGTGCTGTGTGGTTCAGTTGGTAGAGCACGGCGCTGTGTGGCTCAGTTGGTAGAGCACGGCGCTGTGTGGTTCAGTTGGTAGAGCACGGCGCTGTGTGGTTCAGTTGGTAGAGCACGGCGCTGTGTGGCTCAGTTGGTAGAGCACGGCGCTGTGTGGCTCAGTTGGTAGAGCACGGCGCTGTGTGGTTCAGTTGGTAGAGCACGGCGCTGTGTGGTTCAGTTGGTAGAGCACGGCGCGCTGTGTGGTTCAGCTGGTAGAGCACGGCGCCTGTGTGGCTCAGCTGGTAGAGCACGGCGCCTGGTGGCTCAGTTGGTAGAGCACGGCGCTGTGGTTCAGTTGGTAGAGCACGGCGCTTCAGTGTGGTTCAGTTGGTAGAGCACGGCGCTGTGTGGTTCAGTTGGTAGAGCACGGCGCTGTGTGGTTCAGTTGGTAGAGCACGGCGCTGTGTGGTTCAGTTGGTAGAGCACGGCGCTGTGTGGCTCAGTGTGGTAGAGCACGGCGCTGTGTGGTTCAGTCGGTAGAGCACGGCGCTGTGTGGTTCAGCTGGTGGCGGAGCACCCGCCAGTGGTTCAGTTGGTAGAGCACGGCGCTGTGTGGTTCAGTTGGTAGAGCACGGCGCTGTGTGGCTCAGTTGGTAGAGCAGTGTGGCTCAGAGCACGGCGCTGTGTGGCTCAGTTGGTAGAGCACGGCGCCTGTGTGGCTCAGTTGGTAGAGCACGGTGCTGTGTGGTTCAGTTGGTAGAGCACGGCGCTGTGTGGGTTCAGTTGGTAGAGCACGGTGCTGTGTGGTTCAGTTGGTAGAGCACGGCGCTGTGTGGTTCAGTTGGTAGAGCACGGCGCAGTTGTGTGTGTGGTTCAGTTGGTAGAGCACGGCGCCTGTGTGGCTGTGTGGTTCAGTTGGTAGAGCACGGCGCTGTGTGGTTCAGTTGGTAGAGCACGGCGCTGTGGTTCAGTTGGTTGAGCACGGCGCTGTGTGGTTCAGTTGGTAGAGCACGGCGCTGTGTGGTTCAGTTGGTAGAGCACGGCGCTGTGTGGTTCAGCTGGTAGAGCACGGCGCTGTGTGGCTCAGTTGGTAGAGCACGGCGCTGTGTGGCTCAGCTGGTAGAGCACGGCGCGGTGGTTCAGTGGTTGAGCACGGAGCTGTGTGGTCAGAGCACGGCGCTGTGTGGTTCAGTTGGTAGAGCACGGCGCTGTGTGGTTCAGTTGGTAGAGCACGGCGCTGTGGCTCAGTTGCTGTGTGGCTCAGTTGGTAGAGCACGGCGCTGTGTGGTTCAGTTGGTAGATGACGGCGCTGTGTGGTTTAGTTGGTAGAGCACGGTGCTGTGTGGTTCAGTTGGTAGAGCACGGTGCTGTGTGGTTCAGTTGGTGAGCACGGCGCTGTGTGGTTCAGTTGGTAGAGCACGGCGCTGTGTGGTTCAGTTGGTAGAGCACGCGCTGTGTGGCGGCGCAGCTGGCAGAGCACGGCGCTGTGTGGTGGCTCAGTTGGTAGAGCACGGTGCTGTGTGGTTCAGTTGGTAGAGCACGGTGCTGTGTGGTTCAGCTGGTAGAGCACGGTGCTGTGTGGCTCAGTTGGTAGAGCACGGCGCTGTGTGGTTCAGTTGGTAGAGCACGGCGCTGTGTGGTTCAGTTGGTAGAGCACGGCGCTGTGTGGTTCAGTTGGTAGAGCACGGTGCTGTGTGACTCATTTGGTAGAGCACGGTGCTGTGTGACTCAGTTGGTAGAGCACGGTGCTTGCACCACCAGAGTTGTGGGTTTGATTCTCAAGGCCTCCAAACATAACATGAATGCACACATGACAGTAAGTCACTTTGGATAAAAGTTTGCTAAAATGGCAGATGTATTATTATACTGTATATTTTACACCTTATAATAAGACATTATAGAAGCTCATGCATGCTTATAACAAGTAATACATGAATGATTTCAGCAATGATATCTATAAACCCTGGATGACTGACAGGGGGCACTGTATTGACGCTACAGGGCAGCCATCTTGGTACTCCTCCTCAATTGTAAAAACAGATTGTGGAAGCTATAGAAATGCATGTATTAATGTCTACATTCATTTTGATATGTTTATTCTATTACGGACACCATAATACTTTTAAATTATATTATATGAGCTAAAGATACAAATTAAAATAACATAAAATATAAAAATATTTTCCGTCATGTATTTTCTTAGAGTACTAATGTTACTGTCCCCACTAACACAAGAAATACTTAAATACAGTCAGAAGTTTACATACACTTAGGTTGGAGTCATAAAAAACTCATTTTCAACCACTCCACAAATTTCTTGTTAACCAACTATAGTTTTGGCAAGTCGGTTAGGACATCTACTTTGTGCATGACACAAGTAATTTTTCCAACAATTGTTAACAGACACATTATTTCACTTATAATTCACTGTATCACAATGGGTCAGTGGGTCAGAAGTTTACATACACTAAGTTGACTGTGCCTATAAACAGCTTGAAAAATTCCAGAAAATGATGTCATGGTTTTAGAAGCTTCTGATCATCATTTGAGTCAATTGGAGGTGTACCTGTGGATGTATTTCAAGGCCTACCTTCAAACTCAGTGCCTACCTTCAAACTCAGTGCCTCTTTGCTTGGCATCATGGTAAAATCAAAAGAAATCAGCCAAGACATCAGAAAAAACCATGCAGCCGTCATACCAGGAAGGAGACGCGTTTGTCTACTAGAGATTGAATGTACTTTGCTGTGAAAATGCAAATCAATCCCAGAACAACAGCAAAGGACCTTGTGAAGATGCTGGAGGAAACAGGTACAACAGTATCTATAACCACAGTAAGACGAGTCCTATATCAACATAGCCTGAAGGGCCGCCTCAGCAAGGAAGAAGCCACTGCTCCAAAACTGCCATAAAAAAAGTATATGGTTTGCAACTGGGGACAAAGATCGACTTTTGGAGAAATGTCCTCTGGTCTGATGAACAAAATAGAACTGTTTGGCCATAATGACCATCGTTATATTTGGAGGATAAAGGGGGAGGCTTGCAAGCCGAAGAACATCATCCCAACCGTGAAGCACAGGGTGTGGCAGCATCATGTTGTGGGGGTGCTTTGCTGCAGGAGGGACTGGTGCACTTCACAAAATAGATGACATCACGAGGTAGGACAAATGGACAATGACCCCAAGCATACTTTTAAAGTTGTGGCAAATGGCTTAAGGACAACAAAGTCAAGGTATTGGAGGGCCATCACAAAGAAATAGAACATTTGTGGGCAGAACTGAAAAGTGTGTGCGACTAAGGAGACTTACAAACCTGATTCAGTTACACCAGCTCTGTCAGGAGGATTGAGGTCTACAAACCTGATTCAGTTACACCAGCTCTGTCAGAGGATTGGGGTCTACAACCCTGATTCAGTTACACCAGCTCTGTCAGGAGGATTGGGGCTCACAACCCTGATTCAGTTACACCAGCTCTGTCAGGAGGATTGGGGTCTACAAACCTGATTCAGTTACACCAGCTCTGTCAGGAGGATTGGGGTCTACAAACCTGATTCAGTTACACCAGCTCTGTCAGGAGGATTGAGGTCTACAAACCTGATTCAGTTACACCAGCTCTGTCAGGAGGATTGGGGTCTACAAACCTGATTCAGTTACACCAGCTCTGTCAGGAGGATTGGGGTCTACAACCCTGATTCAGTTACACCAGCTCTGTCAGGAGGATTGGGGTCTACAACCCTGACTCAGTTACACCAGCTCTCAGGTGTCAGGTTACACCAGCTCTGTCAGGAGGATTGAGGTCTACAACCTGATTCAGTTACACCAGCTCTGTCAGGAGGATTGAGGCTCACAAACCTGATTCAGTTACACCAGCTCTGTCAGGAGGATTGGGGTCTACAACCCTGATTCCAGTTACACCAGCTCTGTCAGGAGGATTGGGGTCTACAACCCTGATTCAGTTACACCAGCTCTGTCAGGGAGTGATTGGGCCAAAATTCACCCAAATTATTGTGGGAAGCTTGTGGGAAGGCTACCTAAACATTTGACCCAAGTTAAACATTTTACAGCAATGCTACCAAAAACTAATTGAGTGTATGTAAACTTATGACCCACTGGGAATGTGATGAAAGAAATAAAAGCTTAAATAAATCATTATCTCTACTATTATTCTGATATTTCACATTCTTAAAATAAAGTAGTGATCCTAACTGACCTAAAACAGGATTTTTTTACTAGACAAAAGTCAGGAATTGTGAAAAACTGAGTTTAAATGTAGTTAAATGTAGCATAACCAGAACTGTTTCTGGAGAGAGCAGTAAAACAGGTAGACTGATCCCAGATCTGTGTGTGCTGCATAACTAGAACTGTTTCTGGAGAGAGAGGTGTTACAGGTAGCCTGGTCCCAGGTCTGTTTGGGCTTTTGCCTACCCATTGTCATTGTCAAGCATGACACTCAGAAGAAAGTAGAAACAGACTGGCACCCAGGCTACCAGACCAGATCATCTCTGTTGACAGGTCAGGTAGGGCTGCTGTCTGACTAAAACCAGGAAGAAGGAAACAGTCTCTATGACCCTTTCACCTTTCAGACAGAGAGGAATGCAGGGGGAAACCTTTCAACATAGTCTCAGAAATTCCAGACCCAGGACAACAGCACTGTAAACTGTAACACTGGTACATTGTAGGAGGCAACCCACCTGTCTACAGAGACTAGGTCAAGCAGCAGAACTAAGCATAAGATCCACTATTTCCCTGAACAGCATTGACAGTATTGAAGACAGCTGGTTGGAGATGGACAGAAGTGATGTAAACCTGAAGACATCATGGCTGTATATGGTGCAGCTACCCTCAATTGTCTCGCCAGGCTTTCATTGGCTGAGTCAGGTCTGTTAAAACAGGGTTGAAGCAAAGGCCTGTTGACCAAGTAGCTCTCCAAAAAAGCAATTTGACAGTACACTCATGGGCAATGTCTCTAAATCACTCGCATATGCGGCCGCCCACCTCCTCCAGGACTGCCAGAAGAAATGCCAGGCAGTGTAGAGACGCGAGAAATTGAACTTCAGTGAGTTCGCCCATTATTTTGCACAATATAGATCAGCGATTTTCTGTGATCGAATCAACATTATATCAGCCCATTGTCAATGCAACAAACCGATACAAATCTAACTTTGCAAGATTGAATATGTGATTTTATTGTAGGCAGAGCCTGAGCGCAACGGAGAGTGAGAATTCTATTGGCAGCCCACGAGCGGTCTTTCAACCACCCGCGAGCGAATGCGTTTTTAGATCAGTTCAGATCAGAGCGGCGCTGTGCACGTTTCTTTATATTCTTTAATTCATTTTATTTCGTGGTTATTTGCAATTTACAGTCACCTTGGCGCATGGTGTTACAGACAAAACAAATTATAAATTAATGTTAAGCCCTTCATAATGTAAAAACGTTTTTAAAAGTTTCCATGCAATGTAGGTCTGTATTGAACACCACCTACAGGCTACTGTAGGCTATATCATAGAAATCAAAAGCTATTTCCATGTGAAATGCTATGGATTGGCTCCATTAAAACTGTAAGGGTACAGCCTATTGGCTACCGTCTAAAACTGTAAGGGTACAGCCTATTGGCTACCGTCTAAAACTGTAAGGGTACAGCCTATTGGCTACCGTCTAAAACTGTAAGGGTACAGCCTATTGGCTACCGTCTACAACTGTAAGGGTACAGCCTATTGGCTACCGTCTAAAACTGTAAGGGTACAGCCTATTGGCTACCGTCTAAAACTGTAAGGGTACAGCCTATTGGCTACCGTCTAAAACTGTAAGGGTACAGCCTATTGGCTACCGTCTAAAACTGTAAGGGTACAGCCTATTGGCTACCGTCTAAAACTGTAAGGGTACAGCCTATTGGCTACCGTCTAAAACTGTAAGGGTACAGCCTATTGGCTACCGCCTAAAACTGTAAGGGTACAGCCTGGTGCTGGCTGCTGCCGAAAACTGTAAGGGTACAGCCTGCTGGCTACCGTCTAAAACTGTAAGGGTACAGCCTATTGGCTACCTGTCTAAAACTGTGAGCGGTACAGCCTATTGGCTACCTGTCAGAAACTCGTAAGGGCACAGCCTATTGGCTACCGTCTAAAACTGTAAGGGTACAGCCTATTGGCTACCGTCTAAAACTGTAAGGGTACAGCCCATTGGCTACCGTCTAAAACTGTAAGGGTACAGCCTATTGGCTACGTCTAAAACTGTTTCCTATGCTGCTGTGATTGGGTAATTGTTGTGTAATTGTTAAGCTGCAGGGCTCCCTTGCAAAAGAGACCTTGGTCTCAATGGGACTCCCTGCTAAAATAAAGGTTCAATCAAAATGAATAAGCACTGGATCCGATGAGAGTACTCACAGGTCCTCTCCGGTGGCTGTTCACAGTGAAGTCAGGACAGAAGAGCAGGTCGGCCATGGCCAGGAGCAGAGACTCAGCCAGTGGACGAGCTCCATCATCATCAATCTCATCTGTCTGTGAAGGAGGACAGGGGACAGGAGGATGGAGTGGACAGGAGGATGGGGTGGACAGGAGGATGGGGTGGACAGGAGGATGGAGTGGACAGGAGGATGGGGACAGGAGGATGGGGTGGACAGGAGGATGGAGTGGACAGGAGGATGGAGGGACAGGGAGGATGGAGGGGACAGGAGGATGGAGGGGACAGGAGGATGGGGTGGACAGGAGGATGGAGGGGACAGGAGGATGGAGGGGACAGGAGGATGGAGGGGACAGGAGGATGGAGGGGACAGGAGGATGGAGGGGACAAGAGGATGGAGGGACAGGAGGATGGAGGTGGACAGGAGGATGGAGGGGACAGGAGGATGGAGGTGGACAGGAGGATGGAGGGGACAGGAGGATGGAGGGGACAGGAGGGATGGAGGGGACAGGAGGATGGAGGGGACAGGGAGGGTGGAGGGGACAGGAGGATGGAGGGGACAGGAGGATGGAGGTGGACAGGAGGATGGAGTGGACAGGAGGATGGAGGGGACAGGAGGATGGAGGGGACAGGAGGATGGAGGGGACAGGAGGATGGGGGCAGGAGGATGGGGTGGACAGGAGGATGGGGTGGACAGGAGGATGGAGGGGACAGGAGGATGGAGGGGACAGGAGGATGGGGGGACAGGAGGATGGAGGGGACAGGAGGATGGAGGGGACAGGGAGGATGGAGGGGACAGGAGGATGGAGGTGGACAGGAGGATGGAGTGGACAGGAGGATGGAGGGGACAGGGAGGATGGGGTGGACAGGAGGATGGAGGGGACAGGAGGAATGGAGGGGACAGGAGGGATGGAGGACAGGAGGATGGAGGGGACAGGAGGATGGTGGACAGGAGGATGGAGGGGACAGGAGAATGGAGGGGACAGGAGGGATGGAGTGGACAGGAGGATGGAGGGGACAGGAGGATGGAGGGGACAGGAGGATGGAGGGGACAGGGAGGATGGAGGTGGACAGGAGGATGGAGGGGACAGGAGGATGGAGGGACAGGGAGGATGGAGGGACAGGAGGATGGAGGGGACAGGAGGATGGAGGGACAGGAGGATGGAGTGGACAGGAGGATGGAGGTGGACAGGAGGATGGAGTGGGACAGGAGGATGAGGGACAGGGAGGATGGAGGGACAGGAGGATGAGGGGACAGGAGGATGGAGGGGACAGGAGGATGGAGTGGACAGGAGGATGAGGGGACAGGAGGATGGAGGGGACAGGGGGCATGGAGGGGACGGGAGGATGGAGGGGACAGGAGGATGGAGTGGACAGGAGGATGGAGGGGACAGGAGGATGGAGGGGACGGGAGGATGGAGGGGACAGGAGGATGAGGGGACAGGAGGATGGAGGGGACAGGAGGATGGAGTGAGGACAGGAGGATGGAGGGGACAGGAGGATGGAGTGGACAGGAGGATGGAGTGGACAGGAGGATGGAGGGGACAGGAGGATGGAGGGGACGGGAGGATGGAGGGGACAGGAGGATGGGAGGGGACAGGAGAATGGAGGGATGGGAGAGTGGACGGGACAGGAGGATGGGGTGGACAGGAGGATGGGAGTGGACAGGAGGATGGAGGGGACAGGAGGATGGAGTGGACAGGAGGATGAGAGGGTGGGGGCAGGAGGATGGGTGAGACAGGAGGATGGAGAGGGGACAGGAGGATGGAGGGGACAGGAGGGATGGGAGTGGACAGGAGGATGAGAGGGACGGGGAGCATGGAGGGAAAGGCGGATGGGGACAGGGGAGGATGGAGGTGGACAGGAGGGTTGGGGGTGGACAGGAGGATGGAGGGGACAGGAGGAATGGAGGGGGACAGGAGGATGGAGGGGACAGGAGGATGGAGGGGGACAGGAGGA